>NW_027279770.1:0-37500 GCF_046629955.1 Centroberyx affinis
TTCTCTATCTCATCCTGGTTTTCCTGGAGCTGCACAGAGAAGAAAACGAGTTACAGTCAAACACTTCATCTCTCTCACACACAAACACACACACACACACAAACAGCAGACTGTTTATAGAGATATTTTACAGACATTCTGATATTTAGCACAATAGAGCTGCGTAATTAGAGCTGAACTGATACGGTGATCACAACTGTTAATCATGATTATTGATCTTTATGATTTGAGGAACCAAATAATTTTTTGCACAATTCTGGCATCTTCTATAAACATCTTGAGTATTTTCAACTACAGTGGACATTCTAAAATAAATAAAATGTATTTCAATATTGGTGATGATTATTAATTGCGGACTCTAAAAAATATGATACATTATACACTATGTGGAGCAATCATTTCAGCTTCAGTCATGAAATATCTGTGTGTAGCGTTTCACACTCTTGTCCTTACAAATGCCTTCCATCAAATGATCACAGGTCAAAAGTCAAATCGCCCACTAGCCCACCTCCTTCCTCTTCTGTAGCAGCAGTTCCAGCTTCTCGTTGGCTCGTTTGCCGGCCATCTTGTTCCTCTCGGTCTCGTACTGTCTCTGGGTGTTGTCCTGGTGAATGCTCAGGTTCAGCGCCACGTTCACCAGCGCCGTCATCAGCTTCATCGCTACACAGACAGAAACACACAACGCAAACACACGCAGATAAGACTCAGTGACAAAGACATACTCAGATGCGTGAGACTGTACCTCATGGGGGAGTTGTTTTTGATTTGACGTTTCCTCTTCCTAACTCTGTAAGAGACTCCAGCTTGTACTCAGGTCTAGATAAACTGTCCAATATCAAAAGGAATACTACTCCTAAATTCTTTCCTCCTAAAGTTTTATGATGAACTTTATCATTTTTTTATTAACACAAAATACTCACAAACAGATCAAAACACGAGGATGCAAGAGTGGAGCAGTCGTCTCACACATTGATACAAGTTGCTTCAAATCAAGCAAAACACTGCAAGCGACAAACTGGTATTTTTATTGTTTATCTTATTGGCTATTTATCGTCTTTAAAGCCCTTTGGAACTTTTTGAAAAGGCTGTGCAAATTTACTGTCATTACCTGCCACTGTGCAGGTGTTTTAATGCACTTAACGACTGTTTTGCAAAGTACTACACAAATAAACTTACTGTCATTACTGCAAAGCACCTAATAACTGTTTTGCAAATTGCTATATAAATAAACTTCTTGTCATTACTGTAATGCGCGTAATAACCGTTTTGGAAAGTGCTGCACAAATAAACATGGTGTCATTACTTGCCAAGGAAGAAGTGTCTGTAACGCGCTTAATGAGTGTTTTGAAAAGTGCCGCATAAATAAACCTGGCGCCATTACCTGCCAGTGTGGAGGTGTGTCTGAAGGCTCGGACTTGGGAGTCAGACAGCCCGGTGAGGAGGGAGATGACCGTGTCCATCATGTACTCGTCGTAGATGATGCTGTACTGACACTGGCGGATCAGAACGCAGATGAACTCGCAGAAGTTGTAGCGGAACTTCTTCCACAGCGGCCCCGGCATGGTGAGAGGATAATCCCCGCTGTCCTGTTGACAAAAAGGTGAGGGTGAGGTGATGTGGTAGGATCTGGGTTCAAGACCATGTGTATCAATAGTATCAATAAAGCATCAGATCGTTAATTGCAATGGAGTTTCTTTGAAGAAGCAGTAGAGACATGACAGTAGCAGAACAGGTTTGAAGCCTTTCAGTGTGAGGTAGAATACTTTCATTGTCCTCTGCATAATTATTCCTGCTCTAACTGGAACCTGAGAAGTGCGTACACTGTGCACACTGCATCTACATATCAGTGATATATTAACCTATCTAACAATTGATCTGTATCCACATGGCAATCAGTCATTCTTTTCACTAGAACATTAATTACTGGCTGAATAAACCTGAATGGCAGTTACCTCGTCAAACTCCTCTGTCATCTTGCGGATGATCTCGGCATTCTGCATGTTCCTGAACATCTCAATCCTCACCGTGCCTGATCACAAAACAATAATGATAGCATCAGGATTTAGATCAGATTTAGATAAGTTATTCTTGTGAGTTTACGCATTGCGCCCACAGCAACAAGATGATTTTGATTACATCGAGTTGTGATCGTTTTAGAAGTCTTACCTTTGCACCCCGAGCACTGGATGAAGAAATTGATGAGGTCCAGCAGAGCAATGTCTCGGTCCTGTTTGTACGATTCAATCCAATCATCCACCACAGACTGTAGACAGGAACACACACACACACACACACACACACACAAAAGAAACATAGTTAAATCAACAGTCTTGATCTATCAAGTGTTCTTGTTGCACATCAGCATGAATCTCACAAATGCTGAATGTTTCAGAAGCAGGTATACATTTTAAATACTGTATTATTAAATATTTTTCCTGTTTCCAGGTACACCTATTATGTACAGATTTATTTACAACGGTTACAGTTTTAGTTACAACAGCAGCAGTATACCATCTTTTGAAACGCACTATATTTGCCTACAAGGGGGATATTATAGAAATATATAACTAACAAAAACGTATATATTGAGTTACAACCTCCTACACAGAAAATAAATCTGGATCCAACAACCGGAGCAGAGGTGCAAACATAAATATGGTCTGTAAGTACCAAATGGATGGGTGCCACACTCTCTCCACTAAAATAAATGTTTATTTTTATTACAGAATATTAAAAACACGACGTTTCGGCCAAGAAGGCCTTTATCAGACAACCTCAAACATATTCTAGGGAGCTGACATGAACAGAATAATGAAACAGCATAACAACATTAAAAAAATCCCAGTCGGACAGGTAGCAGCAACAGAGTGATTTATTGAATATATTTAGGAATTTTATATTTCAAAGTATGGACAAATGTGCTGAACTAGGAAAAACAGAACCAAAGGCTTTTTTCCGCTGTGGTTCATTCCATTATATTCCACAAACAAGCGGGTGGTAAAAATTCCCGTCTGTGTGTACCCACCTGCATGGCGCTCTTGCCCAGTTTCACCACTTCGAACAGTGTAACAGGGTCTCCGCCCTCGCCGTTGTGCTGAGCCACGCCATTGGCTTTCCCTCGCCCTCTGGCCACGCCCACACCCTTGTCCGTCGGTGACTTCCGAGGCTTCTTATTGGATGCCTGGTGTGAGGGGGTGGGAGAAGTAAATTACACAGGAAGGAACCAGGAACCCAAAGACTCATGTGTACAATGACACACGTGTACACACATACACACACACACACACACACACACACACACACACAGAGGGTTGTTCACACAGTGCACACACTATACACACAAAAGCAAACACACACACATACAAACACACAGAGACAGACAAAGTCTGGTTGTTAAGCAAGCTTTTTTCACTTTTTCCCTCTTTCTCAACACACACACACACACACACACACTCCTACCGGGGCTTGTTTCCCAGGCCTCCCCCTCTTCTTCTTGCCTTTCACCTCTGGGTCTTCCATCTCACTCATGGCCATACTCAAGCCCACTGCGTCCGTTGCCCCAGACTCGTTGGATGAGTCCCTGAGAGAGTTGAAACACACATATCGAATCATTCAAAACGTCACCCCCTGCGCTCATTCAGCCGCAGAGTAAATGAGGGGTTTTATTCCAAAATGAGAGAAAAAGCTTTTCAAAAACATGACACAATGTGGGGATGAAAATCAAATGCTATGGATTGGTAAACTCGGCCTGGCATTCCAGTCAAACTAAAGATTTTTACTAAAACAGGAACATTTTAGATGATGCAGTCGGTTACGTTTTTGAAATACTGAGCAATAAACATCAGTTTTGAAGTTTTGGAATGAAACCCTTCAGATTTAACCAACAGAGACTGTAAACATGAGTCACTCAAAGACTTTAAACCAGGGGACAGGCAAATGTTTCAACATGTGTAATCTCTCACACACATTGGCTTGCACACAATTTCCAGAACAAGGGCCTTGGAGGGCAACTTTTTAAGGAGCATCTGCTCCTAAAATTTCTCATTTCTGTCTACCGTACAAAAGAGGAGCGTGTGTAACTGGGGATTTGAGTATTTATTACTTATTTTTTAAAGCTCATGCCCCAGATTTTCTGTTTCTGCGCGCTCCTAAATGTTTCACTTTGAGACGACACGACATGTGCCACTGAGAAAATGTCACCCAGAAGCGCAGATAATCCATACTCACTGCAGGACCGGGAGCTCCGAGGTGATCATCCTGATCGGCGAGGGTGGCGGCGAGGTGTGCAAGTGTGTGTGTATGTGTGTCTTCAGGACTGAGGGTGCGTGTGAGGTCCGACGGCAGAGGCACAGGACGGCAGCTCTGATGGGGTAAGGTCTCTAGGGGCAGAGAGGAGACGCTCCAGGACTGACTGCACTCAACGCTGGCACTCAAAACTCTGCAGCCCCTGGACAAGAACAGAGAGAAACACAAAGAATGCATGATAAATACACACATTTTAAAAAAGTAAGCTAGGAACAACCAGTAATTATAAGTGGTTAATTTCTCACACAAAAGCTCTGATGCAACTATTCCTTGTGCAATTGTTAGTAGGTATAGACACTTAAGCAGATACCGTGTTTAAATGACTTTGTATGAAGTGAGTGCCTCAAATCACAAATGTTTTGTTAAATTAAGCCGTAACAAACAACTGCTCAACATGTCTCCAACGTTTATCTCACAGCTCACAGTTTGCATGAAGTCTGAAGACTCAGTGTCCAAAGATGGGAAGATGTTTACAATCAGAAAATGTCAATCAAAGCAGAGAGAGACAGTTCAATCTTTCACTCAGGAGGAACACAACAGACTGTTCAGAGGGGGGAAACGGGGAGAGGAAGACACCAACTGGCCACTTTGAGAACTACAACAGCAAAATATTGTGGGACACATGTTAGGTGGATTTGCTCACAGGAGTGTGTCAAATAATTTCACTGAAACCCCTGGGACTTGTTAAAAAAAATATCACACTCCATCAAAATTGGGACACTTCCTTTACTGAATTAAGAGCAAAATCAAATCAAAACTTCTAAGTGGATTTGTGCCATAACCACAATTTTAAAGTTGGAGAAAGTAGGGAGATGCAGAAGGGAGAAAAGAGCTATGATTCAATCAAATTCTTGCCCTTAGGTAAAACAGCCATTGTTTGAGAAAGTTTGGAGGTAAATATGATTTCCAGTAATATATGGTTCAAGTAGTGGAAAATCCCTGGAGCCAAAGATGATGCAGACGTAACTAAACAATCCCATGGTGCCTTTCAGCCAGAGCTCAGCCTGTGGCTAAATGCTCATTAAGATGACTGGCAGCTAAGTTAATTAAAACATTGGTTGACTACCTGTTCATATGCTAATGAGAGCCAACAGCCGAGTCAGCGCAGTACCGCACTCAGCCACCAGAGGCAGTATGATCCACAAAGTCCTCTGCCCTAAGTCTATCTCCAAACTGCTTAATTGGATTTTAACAGGGGAAAGTGGGCTTAGAAAAATAACCTAACCCCTAATTAACTCAGGGCTGACTTTCACTTCAGTTTTGTTTATGTACAAAGTGTTTTAGGGGTGTATTTTCCCTGGAGTGTGCATGAGTGTGTACGTGTGTGTTTGAAACTAGGTCTGGGCAACAGTAGGGGGCAGGCTAAGAGAGTGTGTATTTAAATACTCTCTTCCACACAGTGTTTGTACTGAGGAATAGCACTGGCAAGGAGAGCCCTCTGTTTCACCACACTACACACACACACACACACACACACAGACAGCACAATCACCTCTGTCTGGCTCAGTGCTCTCAGACAGCCGGCATCTGAACAAACTGCGAGACGGTGAGAAAGAGACTCCACATGATAGAAGATTTCAGTCAATACAGGCATGAAGCGTATTTGCAAAAGTAGTAATCGGGTATGGGGTTAGTTTGTTCTAATACTTTTTAATAAAATTAGTAGTTGGTCACTTCCAAACTCAAGTGAAACTTCAAAGTCGGAGCCCACAGAGGCCAGCTGGTGCTCATGGCTGCCATTTGACCTGCACACTCCCGTCCACATCAGCTACAGATCGATGCAAGCACTTGATATTCCCACAGCACTGATATAAGACCCCAAAAAGGATAACAAGGCCCGATTCTGCTGACAGGGCTGCACAGATAGATGTAGTGTAAATAATCCTGGTCGTGCAGGGAACTGAATATAGATGGAGTTTGGATGGACAGTGCAAAAAGGGCAGGAAGCCATGGCATGATAACACAAAAAGATTTTTAAAAAAAATCCTCCTGCAAACCTTTTTTATTTTAGTCTTTTTTTTTTTTTTTAAATCCAGAGTTAGTTGTCTGCGCACGTAGGCTCTTAAGTGGAAACCTCCTAATAAGACAGAGTGGGAATGTAATATGCAAAAACTGACAACCCGGGAAATAAACCCATAAAAATAAACACAGCCTAAACAATCCTAACCCAATTCCCCTCATCTGGGGAGCTGAATTTAGATACTGGGATGTGATTAGAACAACACAAAAGTACAGCAATATGAATGTTGTAAACACCTTAAACCCTGGGAAACTACCCCTGGGGGAAAAAAGGAAAAACAAATCCCTGGTAAATAGTAATAATAATAATAATTTTAGTGGAAATTTAACAGTACCAAGAGTGCATACATTTTTAGCATAGGTGGCCTGAGAGGAAATCATAGTCTTAACACTGGCTGTGTTGTAGCATACACAATCTGCCCGTTGAGCCACACAGGGCCACAAATTTAGTACATAGTACATCCTCGGGGACAATAAAGTTAGTACATCCTCGGGGACAATAAAGTTGAAGTTGAAATTGAAGATAACCTGGAAATTTGGATTTGGATACAGGGGTGTGAACACGAAACAGCAGGAAACAAATGGGGGCAACGACAGAAATAGGAAATGCCTAAAGGACTGAATGGAAATGCAAAACAAAACAAAAAACAGAAGGGAAACAAACACTTAAAAAATCACATCCATGGTAAATGTAGCCTAAAAATCATCCCCGCTGCGTCGAATTGGGAACTGAATGAAGACAGTTAACCTGGCTGTGACTGACAGGGCAAAGGACAGCGATGCTGGTGTTATTACATAATCACCTCGTTTAATCGTGTCTAATCATCCAGAGCAGTTTTAGTTTGCACAATTAATGAATCACACTGAAACAATTCACATAATTGAGAATGTCTGCAGTAGCTAAAAATAGTCAAGACGTTGACAGAAGATGCCAGAAATACGCCAATCAAATGATTTCATTCCTCAAATCATCAGACTAAGAATGAATTATAGCCATCGCCGTGCAGCCGTATGTGACTGACAGGGCAAAGGACAGAGGAGGCGGGACTGGCCTTATTATGTAATTTAACCCCCGCCCCACCCGCTAACGCTCCCCACCCGCTGCTAAAGATGTCCCCCGCCTCGCCGTCCCATCATCCCTCCGTTCTTCACGGATCATTATATCTCAGCTGCTGGCTGCAGTGCACTTTCACTTTCCTCGTTTTCCCATCATCCCCCTCTGTCCCACTCATCATCCAGTTATCCGTCTCTCTCTCTCTCTCCAAAGGGACTTAATTTGAATCAATGATTGGGTCTTATGTGTTTCTTCGCTCCAGTGCTACAGAGGGAGAGAGAGGGGGGGTGAGAGAGAGAGAGAGAGAGAGAGAGAGAGAGAGAGAGAGAGAGGGAGAGAGAGAGAGAGAGAGAGAGAGAGAGGAGGGTGTGTGTGTGTGTGTAAAAGCTGGGTGTCTGCCTGACCCATTATCGACCTACAACTAAATAATCCTCAATGAACAGCAGCTTTCCTCATTTTTTTCTACACACTGGCATCCTCTCTCTCTCTCTCTCATTCTCACACACACACACACACACACACACACACACACACAGACAGACAGACACACACACACACACACACACACACACACACAGAGAGAGAGCATAGCAGCTTCGACAGGAGGCTATGAATAATTTGCAGTATGTCTCCTGAACTATTCCTCAATTCTGGAGGATAAGAGAGAAGCTGCCTACTGTATTCACTTTGCACCTCTCTCTTGCTCTCTCTCTCTCTCACATACACACACACATCTGCTCTCACACACACACACACACACACACACACACACACACACACTGAGCTTATTTCTGGAAGTAGAATCGCAGTGAGTTGTAAGTGAAGGCCAGTGGCTGGTTGGAGGGCAGCAGATTTGTTTGCTTCTCTGCTCCCAACATTTCAAAACACTCACCCTGACATTCCAGGTGGTGCGACGGAATGTGTGTGTGTGTGTGTGTGTGTGTGTGTGTGCGCGTGTGTAAGCATATCCTGTCTCAGAAGGTGTCAAACAGGATCAAGAGAGATTATTTTCCATCTGTACTGTAATAAAATTGTTAGGAAACTTTACCTGGGTTTACATGGAGTCTAATATTCCCTTAGTAATCCATATACGAGCCCAATCAGAATAAAACGTCTCATGTAAAAACCTTTAAACGGAAAAGCCTGGCCAACTGAAATTTCGTTGACTGAAAATCTGTTCCAAAGGAGAGCATTAGCAGCGAATAGGCATATAAACTCGCACAATGACTTTCTTTGGTTGGAATACATAATATTCTGCACATGTTCATCCACTTTGAGAAAAGTGATGTCAACAAGTTTCTGTGAATTGGTAAAACATGGCTGGTGCGAAAACTGGCAATGCAGCTTTCTTGTTGGAAACGTTTAAAGATTTAAGATTGGTTGAAAACCTCGATGGATGACTGGCCCAAAACAATGACTTACACACTTTTTTTTTGGCATGCGTGGTTGAACAATTCTGCGTAATGATTGGTGGAAGAATATCCTGTATCTGCTGAGACTGCTGCTTAATTCTAAAGAAGAGCAAAAACGCAAATATTATGCATATCAGACGATGCATGCTCATCTTGCTAGGTGGGATTACTCAACTACACACGTCAACAAAGTTTTATTCCGATTACATGTAACACCTTATCAAATCACTTTTTGTGTTCTTGAAAACAGTTCATTTTGGAAACTTCTGTCATAAGAAATTCATTCAGAATGATAAGATATTCTGAGTGTAACTGTAGCCCCTCATTCCCAAACACACACACAAACAAACACACCCGAGGGCAGGCAGTGCAGTTATGAGTGCTGCTTCAGAGACACTAAAACAAATCCTCATGTTTACCATCTGTGGTCTGCCGAGTCACTTCAGTCTGTGTGTGTCTACTTAAAGAGAGAGAGCGAGAGATAGAGAGAGACAACGAGCGAGCATCCGAGAACCACTTAACATGCATGACATGTTCTCCGGGAGGCAGGCCGCCGTTGCTATAGCAACTGGTGTGGGTCATAAGCCCGGCGGTGACGGCATATTTGATTGGCTGAGTGCAGACAGGAGGGACCATACTGAGGGCGGAGAGCAGAACAGAACGGGACCGGTTATAGATCCAATCAGGCCTCCATGGAGGCTGACAGGCTTTGCCCCCTTAAAAAGCCAATTACACTAAACAGCACGGCGCTGAATGTAGGGCCGAGCATTATCGCTGCAGTGATAGTCCTGATTGTTTCACTAGATTGTTATGATCACAATTATTCAATTGCTAGCCTTGGTGATTTGAGGGAAAAAATATATTTCACTGCACTTTTTATTATGTGATACTTTACTGATTGCCATAGTAGGGCTGCGTAATTAGTAAAAAAAAGAAAGAAAAAAGAAAAAATTCGCCATATGAACTACTTCAATTTCCAAACTGTTAGATGCTGCTATAATTTTTATGGTGGGTGCTCAAAATTAACTCCTAAACATGGCTTTCTGGCACTGAGCCCAATTAAATTAAAACGCACAAACATCTAACAAAAAAAACCTTTAATTTCTATTCAAACAGAGAAAATCGTTTTTGAAAATGTTGTTTGCTGAAAAATCTAAAATATTGAAAAATCTGTCTGTATACTGTATTGCAATTTATATCGCAATTGCAATTTTTTGCAAAGTAGCCTAATCGTAATGTGATTATTTGTCAGTATCGTGCAGCCCTGTCCACTCGCCCCCCTCCACAGAGAGGTCAGAGAGTGAACAGTCAGCTACACATTCAGTGCCTTGCTCAGAGACACTTCAGCAGGGCGGCTGCCTGCAGACATGGGGGCTTGAACCTGCACCCTGCTGCTCCCAGCACCCTTCTCATTGCATCTTATATCAACATTTTTTCTATTTTCAACTACAGCAGACTGAAAGTAAATGTTTCAATGTTGCCAATATTCCAGTTTTCTATAATAACGAATGATGTAGACATTAATTACGATGAATTGTGCAGCCCTAACCGAATGTACAGTATATCAGGAACGCTTTCCTAATATTGAGTTGTGCCTCCTTTTATAACAATCCATGCCTCAACTGTTTCAAGGCTTAAAAGCCCCACAAGGACTGAAGAGGATTTAAATGGTGAAAACAATAAGGTGATCATCACTTTCAATGGATTCACCTGCTCAGTCTGTTTCATGGAAAGAGCTGGTGTTGCTAATAATATGTACAGTCAGTGTACACACACACACACACACACACACACACACAAACGCACACACACACACAATCCTGCCGCTGTGGTCCCTGTTGGCTGATTCTTCCAACAACTATAACCTGTAATGCATCTGCTATAATTGGCCATTATCTCCAGAGACAGAGTGTAGTAAGCCCATGTTTTCAACACTGTGGGCTAGAAACGGCGCCTTCGAGACACAGAAACATAAGACTGGATTCACCACCAACAGCATCAGCATTACAAACATAAGGAGAGAAAGAGAAAAGACTTAGAAAAAGGACGGCAGCTCAGATACATGTTCTATATACTGCAATCAATAAAGACAATCCAGGCTCACTTGCTATTTCAGTCTCAATTCACTTAATCTAATGGCTAAGCTATGATAGTTCAGGATATGAGGTAGTGGTCTTATACTGGTGAGTGGGTAAAGCTGAGTACTAACACTGGCAGGGTTAATTTCCCACTGGGGAATATACTAATACTTATACTATACTAAGAACATATGAATTTATGATACTGTATTGATGTGATTAGGACGACAGAAAAAAGGTGAAAAGTAGAAAACCAAAATCTCCCAACAATTGAATAGGAGGGACGTTTTAAAAGAATGAAATCTTAGGGAACCCTGAAAAAAAAACAATCACATCCCTGTATAATTTATTGCCCAACTGCATGGAAATGACATGTAAGATTGGAAATACAAATAACAGAAGACAATGTGAAAGAGAAGGATGTAGCCTCATGCTGCAAAGTCCATTAAGTTGTATTAATATGATTCATTTTGCGCTTCGCCGGAGTCTACAGGCCGAGGGAACAAAGCTGGCTTGTGGTCTATTTTAGAAGCATTTATCAAGCAGTTATAGGCTGTTTGCGGGTCAATTGCTTTACTGTCAAGTTAATGAAGCTACAATACATAATTGGACAGTTTTAACAGTGTTTGTGTCGCCTCAGGTGGAGAGCTGGTCTGAAGTCAGCAGGGCTTCAAAGGCAGCTGCTGGTGAAAGCATGAAGGGGTTCAAACCCCAGAAGAGGACAGAGTGTCAGGGTTTCATTTCTACATTTTCTCATCTACTTCCTTACAGATGCAGGAAAGCACACATAACCAACTAAACAAATGTATGCATTCATACCCACTGAGCAGGGATATGCAGTGCTACCATTTTAGCACTCACAAAACCCAGAACTGAAAAAGGAGAAAAAATGCATTTTGTGATTCAGCCTTACTTATTTTCACAGGTCATTTCATTTCTGTGCTGCTGAATGTTTTCAAAATTGCACACATGCTACTTGGAACAAAATATCACCAGACAGCCCCTGCTTGGCTTAGTGAAAAATATGCTTTCTTCAATCACAATGAAAAGTGATTTCCTGAAATCAAATGGAATTTATTGATCCAAAGCTACGGAGACAGATTAGAAAAGACTAACTAGAAAAATGTGTATTTTCAGGGTAAGACGTGTGGGTTCTCTCACAAGACAGAAAGAAGTATTGCTCCACCCATGGCTTCTATTGCCTCAAGAGCCAACAAGATAGCTAATAATTATGTGAAAATAACAATTTATGGTTCTGCCTTGCCCCGTTTCAGCCCAAATTGTCCCAGAGCACTCCCCTGGCAGCGGCTCCCACAGCCCCGGAGGGAGGCTGGGAGATGCAGGACAGAGAGGAGACCAGAGGGCTTTTTGATGGGTTCCCACATGACAAGAGTGTTACTATCTGCTTTAATGAGCTGGTGTCACAGGGAGACACTATATTTAGTCGGTGTGGGTCCTGCGCAGAAAAGGCTTGACTTCCTCCAGCTATAGACTTTTGTTTGTATGCACGTTTGCATGAGAGTAAATGTGTTTGACACAAAGCGATTGTAATCAGTGAGGGAAATTAACCCCAGTCACCAGCCGACTCCTGGTAAATCTTTTGTTGTGGCTGATAAGTTTGCACACTCCTCCAGTCACTTTGGGAGGTAACCAATCATTGCTCAGAGGCCCTTTTGTTTTCTAAGAATCTAATTTAGTTGGCTGGTAAAATAGTGAAAATAATTCAGGGGCTTACCAGACACTGTGGATTGTAGCCAAAAAAAGTTAGGTTTCTGCTGAGCAGTGTTTCATGTATAAACTAAAGAATTTGCAAAGTAATTTAAGTTTTACTCTAAATGGATTTAAGTAAAGCAGCAGGCAAGATACAACTGCGGTGCTTTTGACAGTTATGTGCCACTACTGTGCACCACAGGCAGTGCGTTTCCTCATCATCTCCTCAAATTCACCTCAGTTCGTCAGTCGGACTGAAGCACCGACAGGACAAGTAGACTTAGCTATCTAGATCTAGACTCTGAAACTAAGCTCAAGAAAACCAATAACATTAAGTATTATGAGGAAATTAGCCTACTTGACTAGAGCTGGAAGATTTGTATTACCAGTCAAACAGAAATTTCTCTCCCAGCAACACATCTACTGTGACTTCACTTAAGCTCTCAGTTGTGTTTTGGTTATATTTATTTTTCACAAAGCATTAATGGCGACTTAAATGTATTGTGAGTCTGAGTCATATTTCCTAGCAGCAATTCTCTGACGTATTAACACTGGGTTTAAGGTGAAATCTCTTGATCAAAATGTTCTTCCTGGGGGAGGATGCCCTCAGAGCCTCCTACATGATATGGCTTTGCTCTTCCTACCACCACAGTTGGAAAGAAACATAGGGGAAACACTGCTGCTGAGTAGGATCTAACATCCATAATCTATTCACAGGAGCGTAAAAGCAAAAGCCACCGTGGGTAGAGAGAATAATGCCCAGTTTATTACTTAATAAACTGTTGACAGGGCCATAATTCAAACAAGATAGCGCTTGGTTGAGCCCAACTGAACATAATACAATTGGGAGAAACTGAGAGAGGGCATTCTTCTCTCTTCCTATTACAGCCACAGGCTTAGCAAATGTACTGCTCTGTGGAGCTCTAATTGACTGGCACAAGCTAAAGCTACTTAACTTCGTCTCTCCTGTCTCTGTACACCACAGCCACCGACTTGCTAGGCTGGTGTTGCATCCAGCTCCAGCTGAAGCGGATTAACCCTGCGCAATCGAGACAGCTCTCTCTCTCTCTCTGTCTGTCTGTCTCAATCTTCAAAAGTGGTGGGTATACAAAGTTAGTGGACTCAATATTACAAACTTCCTAACTGCACATATGGGTGTTAACCCCCCGCAAAGCACTCCTCCCTAGGGCTGTTACCGTAGCAACCAATCAAGCACAGACCTCAAATTGAGTCATTTTTCCTCAACAGTCATTTGCCACTTTAATTAGTTTTTCACACCACCATTTGTCACGACGCTTTCAGCTTGTGGAGGATTTGACCCAAATCAGCCTCAGCTGTTGTTAACAGGAGATATCTGCAACTGTAAACCATACGGCATCTCTCATCTTTCCCCGTGCACGCTGAAAACAGTGAGAGCACACTCTGGTCTCGCGTTATGACGGTGTTATGATGTTAGCAGGGAGAGGCAGAGTGACGCATCTCTCCTCTTCCTCGTCTCTGGTTTATCCCTGAAGGCTACTAGAGAGGTGTCAGCGGCAGTGGACTAGCTTAGCCTGCATTGTTTTAAATGGACTCATTAACCTTCTGGTGGTCCGAGGGATCAACCCATGACTGGAATGCTCAGGTTTAAACCGCAAGAAAGCAGGTCAAAGTGACACAGAGCCCCGAGTGTCACCCAGGGCACAGCAACTGCTTGATTCTGCACTCTGACCCCTCTGATTGTTTGTATACATGAATGTTTCATTCCAAAATGCTATATATCCATTTTTTTTATCCAAATTTCTGCTACCTCAAATTCACCAGGCATTGGCCTACTTGAAAAAAAGGACAATTTTATAAGCAAATGTCACAAGATGACTCCTAACTTCAAAACTAACCCATAAAGTGCTTAACTTTCATGCCAGCAATCAATAAGGGAGAGTGGGTGTCAATTTCTCTGTAACTGGTGGATATTTCAATTTGGAAGAAAACTCTTCATATGTAGGTCTGTCTGTGTCTCATTAGGTTTTGAGAAAAAAAGACTAATTACATAGTGTGTAATATAGTGTCAAGTGATTCCAAATTGAAAACAAACAAAAAAAACGAAAATTGGATTGATGGTGTCTGCCAAAACAGAACTGAATATTTCCCATAAACGCAAGATGCCCCACCCATCTTACATTCCAAGGAGGCAAAACAACTCAAAATAAACAAGGATGTGTATATTTGTCTAAACCACCTGGTTAGACGCCATACAGCCCTCCAGACGTACAGCATCACTACAGCAGGAATGAAGATAAATAGCCTGCAATCAAGCTAGACAGTTTCATCTGTAGTTCTGGGAGAACAAACGAGGAGGAGACAGTTTCATCACAGCCAGTGATGTGTTGTTACCCCAATTCTGACTGGTCAGGACAGTGTTGGCCTCTCATTCTTCCTTCTAAAGTCTGAAGTGTCTTGCCAATACCAAGAGTCTTGAAGCTAGTTTTATGTTTGTTGTTGTTTTGGATAAATTTCTCCTTCCAACTGTTGGCGTCTTGAGGGGCAGCAGCAGTTTCAGGGTTTTTGACAGTCGTAAGCTACCAAGCTAACTAACTACTCTGTCATGGGAGTCATTTAAGGAGTTATGCAACTGTAATTATCCTGAAAATAAATAAAAACACATTTCTTTTTGCATCAATTAGACTCAAACTGTATATTTTTTCCATGGATTTCATCAAATAGACTGTCCAAAGTCAAGTGCATTGTGCCTGTCAGAGTCAGTCCTGAGCTGGAAGCTATTACAGAAAACATCTTCAGGGGAGAAACAGTCAGTTTAGCTGTACATTGCATGCCAATTAGTGATGGTCACAACCTGGAATGTTTACACACAGATAATATATAATGCACTACTACTATGATTAAAAATGTTAGTGCAGTGCCAGAAATTACAAACCACGGGTGGAAAACTGGTAAATATGAGCATCTCTCTCTGTTATATGAAGCACTTTGGCGGTTGGCCAACAAGCAGTCAACAGTTGAACTCTGAATAAGCTACTTGGTTTTAAAATTCTGAGGCTGCAGGGCCAACAAGGTCCATGCAGCGGTATGATGAGTAAAACATGCCAACTTTAAATATTTCAGTCAACCCAGTCCATTCTGCCCAACATATCCAATACCAGCTACAGTTTTTGCGGCGGCTTTAGCCAGGACCCTGCTGCATCAGATAGGCTGGTGCTTAGTCTACATGCTGGTATCTGATTCCAGCAGACAGGCTGTTTCACTGCTCAGATCTGCAAAACACATCAGAGTAGAAAAAAAAATCAAAGAAAAAGAAAGGGAAGGACAAACAGCGATGGAAAAGAAAAAAAAAATCACAGTATGAGCATCTTTCTGATGTGTGCGGCAAGAGGCTTTCACACTGACAGAGGAATACTAAAGAGAGATGCAGACGGAGAAAATTAGACAGAGACACAAGCAGAAAGAAAGAGAGGCAGTCAGGGAGAGAGACCAAGACAGACAGAGAGCGAAACAGACGGGGAGAGATATGCTGCAAGATCAGACAACACAGATGCAACACGGCATGTTTGCCTGTGATAAAATCAAAGAAAATGAAACGGAAAACAGGAAGGTGACAGCATCAGGCTGTAACCTGCAGGATCTGCACACGCCGCACCAATAAACCACAAGAAACAGGAAGTTTTGGGCGCCCTTGTGACTCAGCAGGCCAACAGCAGGCATCACATACTAGCAATGCCTTCAGTTGGTATCCACCGCTCAACTTGCGGCGCATATCGTCCATTCTGCCTCTGCAGGACTCCAGAGCATGAACAGTTGGTCGCATTTTGTCACACTTTTTCCCCCCTCAGACGTGCCCAAAAACTTTGATTCATAATTTCCCCTTCCCACACACACAAAAGCAATGTTTTGTGTTTTCTAAAGCTGTAAAGACTGCAAGTGATTTCTGATTCTTTTTTAGAAAGGCTGGGCTCCATTGAGAACTTTCTCTCTAACCTCCTCTAAAACCACTTGGTCTCTCTCAGTAGATAATCAGGTTCTTTGGAAACTGTCCGATGAATGGAATCATAAATTGATGTAAAAGCCTGCACAACCCAAAGAAGACAATAATTGAATTAACTGTGCTTCACCTTGGCACAGTTCAAACCCAGCCGATGTGCATGTGGCCCAAATGTAATGGATACAAGGAAGGAAACTGAGTTAATCTTTTCTGTTTCTTACAAATAGTGAATGTGTTACTGTACTGATCCCCATAGGGAAATTCTCTGTTGAGTGAGAGCACAGGGTCAACTACATGACAACTCCTCTGAAGCTGGTAGGGATTCAGTATCATGCTCAAATACACTTTAGCGGTGTGGATGCCTGCAGACATGAGGGCTCGAACCTACTAACCACACCACCCTGCTGTACCACATGCATGCTACTCTCCTTCTCGCTGTCAAATATATAAATAGCAGGAATGCCATAAAGAATGAGGACGTTCTCAAGCCTTCAAAACCTCTCTCAGTGAAGGACGAGCGGATCCCCAATAGTGAGCTCAAACCACAATCAATCCCGTTTGGCCACAGCTAGGCTAGGAGCTAAGTCACCGAGACAATCATTGCACTTTATAGTGCTGCCAGCCCCTCATATACATATGGAGTGAGAGCAAAGAGCCTCAGCCTTATAATCAAGGAAAGCCTTGAGGCCGACTGTGGCAGTCCGCTTTAACCAGATTAGGATTATGTCGCATGGGAATAATGAGATCATCCCTCCAATACACAAACTCGCAGACACAGAATCAAACACAGAGATTGAGCAGACTGAGCAGACATAGGCATGCTCCTGCACACACACACACAGCCATCTGTTATTGCCACAAACTACTGTACACTCGTTCTCCGCTCTATACAAAGCCTGACTTTAGCAAAAGGGGAGGGGAGGGGAGAGATGCTGTGTGAACTGCAGAAACTGACAAAGATCTCTGCTGAAAAATAGATTTTTTTTAATCTCCTGAGAACTACCTCAATGAATAAAGGATAAATAGATAAGAAGGGAAAAAAGGCAATGTGAGAGAATGAGATAAAAGAGAAGGAAAGCGCAGAGAATAGGCAATGTATCTCTCTCTGTGTGCAATGGCTGCCTGCTTGGCTGCAGCTGACGCAAAATGGAGCCGTGAGAAGGGGGGGGGGGGGGGGGGGTAAAGGAGAGGGGGGGCTGGGGGGGAGAGAGAGAGAGAGAGAGAGAGAGAGAGAGAGAGAGAGAGAGAGAGAGAGAGAGAGAGAGAAAGTGACAGCAGCACAGAGGGAGAGCAGCAGGAGCAGAGGAGAGGGAGGGTAGGGGAAAGAGAAAAAGAAAGAGACTCATTTGTTCTTCTCTCATCCGTCTGTGCTCTCTCTCTCTCTCTCTCTCTCTCTCTCTCACCTTGGCCCAGATTTTCACTCTGCCTGGTATTCACTGCTAATAGAGAGAGAGGGAAGACGGGGCAGGGGAGAGCAGAGGGACACACACACACACACACACACACACACACACACACACAGATTGACAGACACACACCCCTTGCGGAGGCTATTAGTCCCCACACCCATTATTACTTCCTAATGACCTGACGGCACTTGGAAGATTTCACAGGAGCAGGAGCAGCCTGCTAATGTGAGCAGACGGATGTCAAAGCACACAAAAAAAAAATAGTGTTATGTAGCGATAATGTACGGCTGAGGGGGATAATAACAGTCTAGATATAGGCTGGTGAGGGAATCAGAGAATGAGGCTAGTGAGCTTTGACTGGAGCAGACAGCTGATTTAAAACAGTGCTTCGAGGAGGTAGGTATGCAAAAACCCAGCCAGGTGTTTGACACAAATGGCAAGACAGTAAGTCAGAAAAAAACATTATAAAGCAAACAACCACACACTGGATTCATAGTGAGTGGTTTATTCTGCAATGTTTTGACTTGAAATCATCTTCCAGAGGGATGCATGATAATGTCTAGTGGGGTCAAAATGTGGCAGAAAACAAACCAGAAAGCGGGCATTAATCCAGAGTGGAGGTATCTCTTTATGTCTCATTGAAAAAACAGTGTTCACCCTATTGGTTCTGAGGCAATTTGTGGTGGCGGCGGCAAGGCCCGACCGGGCAAGGAGAGCTGAATCGAGTTGGGGAAATCACCCATCCAATCCAATGATAAAACCTAAGTGGCAAATTAACACTAGCTCCCAGCTGACTGACTGTGTTTGGTAATTTTGCCATTGTTCGAAGGTCTTATTCTGTTGCAAAAGTCATTTGTGGCTAGTCAAATAGTAATTATGGCTGATGAATGGCTGGTGAATTTTGTGCCCAGTGTGCACCGTGGCCAGTGCACAAAAAAGGCTAGTTTCCTGCCCTGTATATATAATTATATGTCATCTTATCAACTGGGGGTAGCGGGTTTGTCTGATATTGTGCTGGATTGTTTAGTTTATATGTGGTTAATGCTGGTAAGATAATATGGGGCTAGTAGCAAACAGCGAAGGAGGCTTAAGTACAAATAATCTGGTGATGCGCAGTTAGTGCAGGCAGGGAAACCCCTTAATCCCCTATACACAGACTGGGAGAGCAGATGTGGTCTGAGCGATACAAACACAGATGTAATAATCTCTCAGTGCGGGGCAGTGAGCAAAGCCAAGAAGACAATCGCCTGATCAGCGCTTCAGTAAATCTAGCCGGTTGCAGCTCCCCTTATAAGAGGGCTCAATGGGATTCACCTGAACAGATGAAATTGATGGAAATCTGGAGACTGGATAACGCAGCCTAATTGCCACAGTACCAGCATCAAACCTCTCCTATAATCAGGGTTGCTGCTACACATTTTCCATTTTAAAATATCATACTTTTCCAGACCTCAAATTTTGGACATATCCACGTTCAATTTGTATTGTAAGACTTTTTCATTTGTTTTTCCATACCTCTGATGACCTGGCAAATTATATTTTCCAGACCTGTGTACGAGCCCGGTCTAATAGCTCACTATGCTGAAATTTCTGTCCTTTTGTGACCAATTCATTCCCACTCTGGATGGCCGGAGAGTTGACTTGGCACAGGCCAGTGAATCAATATTAAGCAAGGTTGTGTAAATAGCACTGACGGCTCAGACACACACATTGCCACAGCCAATGCTGAGGAGGTGGTTCTTACTGTTGTCTGAGGCTGGTTGTTAACCTCGCCTGTATAAATGACACCTGAAGGATTTGCGGGTCTGGCCTCGTGCCAAAATCAGATCTGGCTTCTCAGAACATAAAACCAAATAACTCCCAGTCAAATCCCTCTCAAGCCAAGGCAAGAAATTACAATCTCCCAGACATCAAGCCCTTGGAGACTGTGTAAACAGGTTATGTCTGCGCCTTTGCAACTGGAGGCAAACTTTAATGCCCCACACAGGGATCAATAATGTATCATCACCTTCCTCTCCCATTCATATAAACCATGGATTGCACTCCTGGAGGAGACAGAGATACAATTCACCTCCCACAGCAAATGTTTAAGCAAATCCAAGGTGTTTCACAATACTATACTGTATTAGCCCATGCTTCAAAAGGAGGAATTCTTTCTACCTACAAAACTGAAAAAGTAGAACTTGACATTGAAGGTAGCGAAGGACAATTTAATATATTATGTTACTATTTCTTGATATAGGAGCATGTGTTCGACTACATGTTAAATATGTTGTCATGACACTGTGGCTGTGACCCCTGCACTCCCTACAATTAGTGGCTTTGTAATCTTGGAGATCAAGGATTTGAAGCATATTACAATGCTGCACTCTGCATTGTACTCTACAGTTTCACACTGTGAGTCGCTCTGGATAAATGTCAGCTAAATGCCTCAAATGTAAACGCAGAGAACGCCCTGCACCTGGTAGTGCACCCATAGGCTCACTGTTCACAGAAGCTCACACTCTGCCCTGTATTCAGTCTGAGTGAAGCGGTGGTGGCAGTCTTTTCTTTGAGCCGTCTGTCTGAGGCTCAGTCTTTAATAAGGTGTTCCAGTCTACAAAGCTCCACTTTACTGCCTTGATGTAAAATGCAGGATCAACTGCTGTTAGTGTCAACAGAGCAGGCTATCCAAACACAGGCAGCAGCAATATTTCCTAACCATCATCAGCAGAAGTCAAATGACATTCAGCTAGAGAGCTGCCACACACTGAAATGTCCATAAACAACACTTAATCCCTCCCAGTTTTTTTCTGCAGTGATGGTTGTGACCTAACATGGATGGTTTGGGCTTTCCAGAGGAAGTCCATGGCAGTTTCCAAAATTTTGTTGCGTTTTTATTTTCTCTGTGCTTCTTTTTCTGACCGGCAAAAGTTTCAAGTCAGTGGACTAACTGCAGATCTACTTTTTCACAGATGGCGAGGTTTGTTGGGACTATTTAGAGCCGTGCAAGTGCAAAAAACAAACGGAGATTGTGAAATGTGTTGCATTTTGAAAGAGACATCAGAGGTTAATGCAAGTGTGACGTTTTTTTTTTACACATGCAAACACACTGGGGAAATAGGGAAACTAGTTTTTTCACTGGATCCCCAAATTCACACTTTCAATAATGTTATCATCTTGTTTGAAAATATTTTAGTTTTTTAGCATGCGTGCCACTGTGTTAGTGAATATTCAGCCACCAAATATTGGCTACTCAAGCTATGTGTATTTCTGTCATTTACTTGTTTTCATGTTGAAAAACTCAAACCCAAAAATGCCATTATCACAGCTCTAATGCAACTGGGCTGGTAGCAGCAATGAGATAGCCTAGTCCTTTTGTATAAACCCATTCCCAAATTGAAAAACCGCCAGTTCGCCATTTTAATTGGATACTTTTCAAGTGATGGCAAAGACAGCAAGTGATGAGTGGACAGTTTATGGTGCGAGCCAGGCTGAGGGCAAGCACTGAACCACATTAACACATAACAGACCACATTGACACATAATTCAGACTTACAATAATTAGCCCTTGCTTAGATTTTTTTTCATGCATTTACATCTCAGTGTTGGATCCATGTTAAAAGATGAAAATATTCTACCAAATGTTTACAAAGACAAGGATATGAGTCATTGTGTGGTTGAGATTCACTATTCACTATGGGCTGCAAGAAGTGTGCTTCAACAAATGCAGGAGGACAGAAGCTATCTAGTTACTAAGATCAGTTACAATTAGCCTTGTTCACAGAACATTTATATCCACTCTTTAAATTAGCTGGTATTATGGCAGCAGTGAAGCTGAAAATGTAGGAACGAAGCATCAGCTCATGACACTGAAACCCATAATTGCGCAAAAAGTAGTAGTATGTTTCAATCAGAACCAGGATGAGACAATATTTGACATTTAGGTAGTGGGCTGAAAAACAGAGGTATCTTGGCTTTGGAAGAGAAAGCCTAGCTCTATATTGTTTGCTAATTCTTTGCTCTTTAGAAAACTATTGATAGCCACTGTCAGCCAGTGCAGCTTGGCTGCATCAGCAACCAGACTTGTGCGTCAGCTGCAGGTAAAAGCAGCCTGCTCAGCCTAGCAACCACTGAACCATGTAGGAGTACCAGGGTGAGATCACAAACCACACACACATATAGACACACACACACAGTCTCATACACGTGACAACATGACACACATAGTCTCATTACTGTTCAACCTGACAGCAGCATCGCATTACTCAGCAAATACCCTTTCAATACTATTTTTTCTCCCCTATGGCGCTGGAAAGAAATCTGCTGTCACCTTGTTATCTGACCTATCATTATGTCAACACAGCATTACTATGTTATCTGACAGCATGAAATTTTCCTTTCTAATCAGCCTGGCCATTTCCATCATTGTAAACCTATTAATACTTTGCCTTAAACCACTGGTAGTTTCAGCCAAGCAGCCTGATTGGTAAAAGATGCACCCGAGCCTCGCTGGTAACTCCCAGAAAGCACAGCTAGCATGCTTTATCAGTTGGAACGCAAACTCCTGCAGCAGCCAGGGAGCTAGTTAGTGATCTGTTTTCCTTATTCATATTCTCTGGGAGAAAACTTAACCGGCTGTTGTTCTGTGAGCTAATGTGTGCTTTGAGATTTTCACTCAAATGCAGAAAATCCATGCTAAACAAATCTTTTCAATTTTGCTTTATATGCTGCTGCCCTGCACTTCAGCACAAAGACTGATGAGGCTGATAACTGTGAATGATGATAAGAATGTTGTTTCATATGTTGCTCACTTGACATGCACGCTACTCTGTTTTCTGTGCAGCCTTTTGAAAACTGAATTTACTTTGAAGCAAGCAATGGTATCATATCTCATTACTCAGAAAAGAAAAACTGAGAACGTAAGAATAAGCTATATCATGCAACCCCACACTTCTCACAGTTAATGCAATTTGCTCCTTGGCCAGCAGCTCTTCATATTTTCCCATCTCGTCTTGTATGATCACACTAGACTGTGCGTGACATTTCCAAGAAATCAATATTAACTTAATGCAGCCTTGGAGTTTTCTGTGCGAGTGTTATGTGGCACTAAAAAGGTTAGAACCATAGCTCTAATGTCTGTGTAATGAGGCTACATCAATTAATAGGGCTTGTGTGTGGCTAATGAACTCTACATAGGCTGAAGGAGTGTTTCTGGTTATTGAGAAAGTAGAAGAAAATTCTGTATAACTCAGGCGCTTACACTGAAACCAGGGGCTCTGCAGTGCTGCAATTTTAGAGGCATATGCCCCTAAAAATCGATTCAACCATCCTTTAAAAATGAAAAAGAGTGCTGCACAGCTTGATGTTCAAAGTCAGGACAGGCATTATCAATTATTTTTACAGATCTTGCTTCTAAATTAATTTTATATGCTTTTTAATTTGTCTAATTAAGTGCTCCTTTAAAAATGTCACCGTAGAGACCTGAGGCACACTGATTCACAGGCCAATGTGTGGCCCTGTAACTCTGCTAAATCTCAATTTTGGTTGCTGAGGAAATAGAAAAACGTTCCACTGCACCTTATTTCAGCTTGAGCCCACTGTTAAAGAAAATTCAGTTTAGCTTTAGAGCAATCTAATTTCTGACAGGTAACAATTATCCTTTCATTGAAAGGACTACAGGCTAGCATATAAAGTGCTGCAAGACCAAGTAAGATGTGAAAGAGTTATGACTTTGCCTTTCATGCAGTAAGCCCGTTACTAGTCTTTAGTTGCCCTGCTGATGTGCTTCAATCTTGAGTCCAGCCGCTCTGACTGGCACAGCTGCAGCCATAAACAATCACACACACCTCTGTGACTGATTTACCGCCGAGCCGTTATTCAAAACACTGACGCCATTCCTTTAACTGGGCTGCCCTCCGCGGAAATGTGACGGTCAGCGGGTCTGACAAGAACAATACAACTAATTACACAAGAAGCCGAATTACAAGGAAAGCCTCAAAGAAGCCAGGAGTGAACAGAGTATAGAAAGCAAAATCTAGGTCTGTTTGTATATCAACTTCACCAACTTTAGTAGGGTTCTATGGACTGTCTACATGCAAAATTCAGAACATCTGAATAAAATGCACCAATGTGTTACTGCCTTATTCTAATATTTTTTATGAACAGACTTTTATCTATGGAGAAAACAATGACTTTTGATTGATACTGTGCTGAGTGGAGCAGTTTCTGTGCTCTTCAGTTTGACCTCATATGTGTGTTATATGCATGTTTCTAAAAATAAGTAGATGGACAGACAAACAGACAGACTAATGAAGGCAGACGGCAGCGATATTTGGTCTCACCATTCCTTCTATTGTGCTGAAAACCTGAAGTCCAAAGCCTGGACAATCATAGCGACAGGAAATATTGTTCTGGCTATAGCCAACATCTTGAATCAAGGTCACCATGTAACACGCCCTGACAAATGTCAAAGCCATTACATAATCTCCCGAGGTATGTTGTTATAAGCATATGGCTTTAACGAAAAGCATGCTGCCGTTAAGCTGCGAGGGCCTCGGGCTAGGCAGCTATCACACCGCACAGTTCATAATACAGAATCCAGTTTTGTTCATGCATATTTGATACAAGGTCTAAACAATACTCTTTTCAATACATTGTATGTATAAATGAATTAAGACATTTCATCTTGCTTTCATTAAGGCCCATTAATGGAATAAATTTGCTGTGCAGCATATGGACATGCCATTTGCTTTTCTAAATGGAAGCCGACTGAAACTGATTTTCTCAATACAAAAACCCATAACATGATAGAAAACTTGAGACTCCTTTGTAATATTTAGCTAATTGATACCCATCAATACCTTGAAATTGACACCAAACTTCTGTATGGTGCTAATAGGTATCATTATTTGATACTCAGCCCTTTACAGGCCTACAATGGGAACAACCAGGGCAAGGAGCCAAGAGAATCAAAAGGATGGAGGAAGGATGAGGTGTTTTCCAACATCTGTTAACCCTAAATATTATTCTGAAGCTTTAAACAAGGAAGTTCTCAATCACATCATCCACCTTTAACAAAATTGTATTTCTGCCAGGCAGGTCACTTAAGAACAAATTCTTATTTACACAGGACACCTGGCAAAATGTCAAGAAATGCAAGAAATGCCACTGAACGTAAGCTTCAAACTGTTTTATTCTCATGATGCCAAGAGACAGACTGGTCTATATCTGTGACCGTTCAGCACTGTATTCCATAAACAGAAATGAAAACTATGCAGAAATTTAATAAACTGAGTGGGATTCTCCTTCGCAGATAAGACTGTTTAACAATATTTTGTGCATGGCGGATTTCCTCAGTACAGGCCAAAACACACACAGCACGGTTTTTAAGGCAGTTCTGTTGTGCTTCAGACCAAACTATAGGCTACATTCCTCTATTTATATGGGTGTATTTGAACCTATGATTTGGGTGGTGTGCCTCTTTCTGGTGGCTTCCCATATACCAACTGTACTAAGAGTGAGAGCAAATTTAGCCTACTTGGTTCCCTTTTGTTGAAAAAGTAAAGGAACTCTGCAACACAACTTCTCTGCATGTGCTTTGCCATCAAAAGCGGAGGCCTGCCATGCCTCTTCACAATGTATGAGGGAGGGTCAAAGTTCACGCGGGATGGGGGTGGGGGTGGGGGTAGGGGAGTCCTCTCAAATGACACAGTAAATATCGTGCAACCCTAATTGACATATCCCATCGCAAGGCATGAGGCGGGCTCAAGGGTCAAAGAAACCTGGGTGGACGATCTAGCAGTAAAATGAGAACACCCAAGATATTTTCAGTTAAGATTCAGTAATACTGTACTCCAGACCCATGGCAATTACTAATAACCTGTACTTATCGGTCTGCTGCACTCGACTGACTGTTTAACACTAGCAGGAAAATCACACATTCATTTGCAATTTACAACTGGACTGGAGCCAGTTAGGTTTGTCTTGGCCAGATGAAGTGTTTACATGAGGTCAATTCATTTGGAATAAGAGTATCTTACTCATATTAACAAGACTCTTGGGAAATATAAAATTATAGTTTGTCAACATCCAAAATGCACTGGCCAAATGTCAAATATGGGAAATTGCAAGATGCAACTTAAATGACCAATTAGGCCTCTGCATGAAAAAGGAAACTTCCATAATGTATTTCCCAGGCCATCTGCTGTCCTTCCATACAGATATATTTCAGAATATGTTTAGGGAGATGTTTCAAAATACACAAAAAATGGCCAAAAGACAAGTTTGTCCTTGTAGAAGACATTCATTCAAAATATATTGGGATTTTGATTCGATTCAGATGGATGTTACCAACATGTCATAAGGAAGAAAATGTATTTTCAGTGTGCAGAATATATTTTGAATGAATGTCATCTACACATACAAACACATTTTGTTTTGTATATTCTGAAATGTATCTCTAAACATGTTCTTAAGTATATATGAAATGTAATGTTTGCAGTATGGGCTGGTGGCATTAAGTGATAAGTGACAACTTGGCAGGCAAGCAGGCTCCAGACAGCAATCCAAGGCAGCCTGGGTGAAAAATCACATGGCTCTGATTGTAAACAAAGCAGTTATGCAACAATCTGAGATTCATGCACACTGCCAGGAGACACCCTGACCTACTATCAACTACCCCCGACTACCCTGCATACTGTGCACTGTGCATAAGTCAGTATGGGAGAGGAGGGCTGGCCAGGATCCTGTTTAAACCTGTAGGGCTGAACAGTAACCCATGTTGGCTTGTGGAGCCCATCCCCCCGAAGTGACTCACGTTTCCCCGCTCAATGCTGCCTGCTTCCCGCACAGAAGGGGGCGGGAAGGGGGAGACAAGCGCCATAATAATGTTTTACACATGCACAAGTTCATCAGATAAAAAAGCATCCTCATGTTGTCATTCATGAAATAAGCAACATGTTCATTATTGGTGTAAAAAGTCACCACTAATCTGAAAACTTGAAAAACAAGAAAGAGCTGGGATGTTGATGTTGATACAAAAAAAGTAGCAGCCAAGAGGAACACATCCACATCACACACTGGGCATCTCTGAATATGCAATTAGCAAAACTGCCATAGGTTAACAGCAGTAAAGTCATCAACAACGTGACAAGGGGCATTGACGTTGATGACAATAACGAAAGAAAGCACTGCACGGCAGGAGGGCAATACTGTACAATCATAATACGGGTGTGCAAACGAGAGGAGAAGGTGATGCTCTGAATCCTGCACTTCACTGCCTTGCAAAGAGCAAGAAAACACGTCACACCGCATGGCTCTTTATTTGTTGACAAGCCAAACTCCGGCGCCTGATGGAAATCTGTGGCAAAGAGGGCAGCGCTGCAGCAACCACTTGCCCTTCTTGCAAGTTATCTTGCCGAAATATTGGAGCTAGCTCGCAAGCTAATGGCTCAGCTATAATGTAACTGAGGAAGAGAGAGAAAGCACATTCACCCCCGTTAGCCGCTAGCGCCCATCCCCCAACCAACCAGTCTTCCCTGTCTGTGTCCACCATCTTTAATCTGTGCTCCGTCTCCCTTCCCACCGCACAAAACACGACCAAAACACAAGACACTCACCTTTAACGACCATCGCCGAATCGATTATCACCTTCCGAAATAATAAATCGATTTTTGTTTTAATATTGTGCGTATTTTAATATTGAAAATTGGCCGTGCGAGCGGAACCGCGCCTTGAGAGAAGAGCAGCAATCCTAAACCGCCATCTGGTGGTATTTTCCTCTCTGTGATGCAGCGGGAGCGGCGCAGCCTCAGACCGAGACACAGCTGCCCCCTGGCGGACACACCGCGCCGCGGCGGACACGCGCCTCAGGGGGCGAGCAGAGGAAGGGAGGGACCGCAGGACCCCGCCACATAGCACTCGCGGGGACGCGCATACGAGGGAGAAAAGCCCCCCTCTTCTCTCAATTCATTTACTTTATTGACACGGCTGTTTATCAAAAACAATATTGCCAAAGCAGTATACAAAATGTAAACAAACAGTTTATATATGCAAACCATATTGAGATGATTGATCATTTGGTTTAAGTGTGTACTACAGTTCACAGGCTAATCATTGATATTCATACCTGCATGAAAAAGAGCTGTTAATCAGTATAATAACTATTTGATGGATACTTCAAATCAGAGCAATATTTCAGCTACTACAGGCAAAATAAATAAAATTAATGCGGTTACATATGATAAGGTCCCTATAAACTCACTATTGAGTACCACAAATACAAGTCTCTATAGGGGTATTGGTGATTTTTCATTAAGGTAATAATTAAAAAATTGTGGTTGAGCAAAATATAAAAAAAAGACAGTAAGGGCCACACTGCTTACAAAGCATACCTAATGCTTTAATAGCTTTTGGCCTGGGGGTATGTTTGAAAGTTTTTTTCTTTCTCTTTCTCTCTCTCTTTCTTTCTCTTTCTCTCATATTGGACTAACCTGGTAAACAGAGAGAGGGAGAGACAAAAAGAGGAGAGGGAAAGAGAGAGCGAGAGAGAGAGAGAGAGAGAGAGAGAGAGAGAGAGAGAGAGAGAGAGAGAGAGAGAGAGAGAGAGAGAGAGAGAGAGAGAGAGAGAGAGGGCAGATGGCAAAACTTCTCTGCCATTTGTCTTTATGAGATCCGTGGGCTGGAAATGGACATGCATAAACCCAATTACACAGCCTGGATGTCCTCACATTACTCACCCCTGTTCACTGTGGCCTGGTACTGCCAGGAAGAGAGAGAGAGAGAGAGAGAGGGGAGAGAGAGAGAGAGAGAGAGAGAGAGAGAGAGATGGAGAGATGGAGAGAGAGTGGAGGGGACTTCAGTTAAACATATTAGTCCCACTTGAGAGTCATTAAGTAGATATCAAACACCCGCATATGGATGTGTGTGTGTGTGTGTGTGTGTGTGTGTGTGTGTGTGTGTGTGTGTGTGTGTGATAGGGAGAGTGAAAAAGGAGGCAGATAAAGATCCTTTTGTCCCCCTCCTCTGTAATCAAGAATGGAAGTACACACAAAAACACACAAACACACACAACAAAACACACACACACACATACACACCGGGTGGTGTTTCATCTGATGGACAGGCTGTTGTTGTCCGTAGCAACAGCACGTCTTGCCCATAAAAGCTGCAGCCAGATCCCCTCAGGGTTATTTCACAAGCGCACGCACATACACGCATGCACATGCACACACACACACACACACACACACACACACACACACACACATAGGCACACAGGCATATTCAAACATTAACATTAATATCCTCTAATGATCGGTCTAATGAGCCATTCCACAGGTGCCATAGTGTAATTGTTCTCTTACTCTATGTGAGTATGAGGGGAAAAGGCAATTAAACACTTTTAATTTTTCATATTTCTTTTGTAATCCACTTTTCCCCACTAGATCTACTCTTTTTCTTACACATTTGGTAGTCTTTGTTTACTCAGAAAAGGATTGTTGCACACACATCAGCTCTGCTACACACTCACACTGCTACACACTTTCACTCCTGGGAGCTGCCCAGTGTAACCACAGTCTTCCGCTGTTAGCTGCTGAGCGGCTCAACTGGAGCCACTGGGGTTAAGTGCCAAGCTCAGGGGCTTTTCATTAGTAGTCTGTGAGGGAAGTGAAGGCATTACAGATTCATTTCCGCCATCCAGGTTTTCCCAGTTGGTCCGGGAGATTCAAACTAGTGAACCCACTCACATATCTAACCTTCAGGCTACTGCCGCCAGCAGCCTGAAGGCTCTCTGTTGATTCCCCCGAAGGAGAAATTCATCTTTTCTCTTCACAGGGAGGTCAGAGGTCAAGCTCCAGTACAGCACCCCTGGAGCGGATTCAAGGACAGTCTCACTTATCACCACCCTGCTGCCATATTTCATATTTCATATATTGTAGATCATGCTTCATGTCTCCTTAAACTGGTGAATAATATTAAATGAAGACAGTTCCAGAGAGAAAATGGAGACACAGTTCTCAAGACGAGCTCTAGAGGGATCTGTGAGAAGGTGCTGTGCTAAATCTGCGATGTTCCTGATGAGGCTGATGAGGCTGATGAGGCGGCTGATTAAGAAAAGCCTGCTGGTGCTGATGCTGGAGAGGTGGGCTAGCTGATAAGAGGGCCAAGATGCTCCTATGCGCCTCACTCTTCAGTCAAAACTGCTCTCTGAAGGTAGATGCCACTGTTGGGAAAATATTGACATTTTATATTTACGTTGCATTTTTGGTGTTTAGCTGATACCCTTCTCAAGAGAAAGTTACAACGAGTGCAACAGTAGGATATGCTCAATTCCTGGATTGCCAACATTACACACAGCCTATGGAAAGGAGTGCATGGGTCAAACCAGCAGCATCCAGACAATGGAAGTAACAAATATCCCTATGTCCCAGGAAAGGAAAGGAGAGACATAAGTGCCAGACAGAGAAAAATGTTTTTTATTTTACAAGGCAGGAGTAAGATCAGGTGCAGTCAGAGCATCTCTCATCTGAACCTCACAAAAGAAACTCTCAGAAGGTGGATGGTACTGAAACGAAAACAATTTATAGGTCTGTCTTTCATCTGTGTTCTGCACAATTGCACAATCCACAATTCAAGTCTATTTTATTTACAGTAACTGACAGCAGGCGTTGTCTCGCACACACAGATAATGTTTCTTGACTGATCCAAGCCGTTGAAAATGCATTTTGGAAATTACAAATTTTGTGCAGGATACTGATGCTGCGTCTGAATATATGTATTTTCATAACAAACGGATTTCAATTTTGAGCCAAGCAACAGTGTTGTTTAACCCTCTGGCTGCTCACCTGTATGATGCACTAGGTCACTTTCCATGACTTCTCTCTTAATAAATGTGTTCAAATTTAACCTTTTCACCTTCATTAAAACCCAGAAGGTGATGTATTTACAAAGCAGAGCTAACAAGAAGGAGACCGTCTGCTGCCATCCCATCTCAATCAGCCCTGCAACTCACAACAGTGATACATTATGAATAGGCTATAATGTATAATGTATGAACACACATTTATAACTCTGATAAATAATACAGTTGCAAATATAAATTTATAAACTCTGCCTATTAAAACTCGCACAGCGCACTGAGAAATGCTGCACCATCTCCTTTCTTAGATCTGCTCCATTAGGCAACACAGCCTTCAAACCCATCAATACAGGCACATGCACGCATACAGACACCCACACACAGACACACACACACACACACACACACATGCACCTCCCACCCCTTATGAGAAGCTGTCTGGCTGTTTGTGATTATCCTCTTGTCTTGTAGATGGCTTTCCTCCAGCCATGCTCAGACAACAGTGGTGGTCTGTGCAGTGTGTTGCAGTGTGTTGCTGTGGGGTTTCAATCTTTTTTTCCCCCCTCTCCTATGCGCCAAACATTTCAAAATAAACAGCCTCATCACCACCTCAAACCAGCTTTGCAGGCACTTGCCCAGGTTAATCCATCTCAATCTTTAAGCTATTTACACTACCTTAACTTTTCAAACACTCATAATAACCAATAGATTTCTATGGCATGTTCATCAGAATTTGTAGACACATTTTAACGTTCCCATTGCCCAACTTTTTGTTTTGACGCAGACTTTGAGAAACCGTGACGCACAGCACACCGACACGCACGCATACAGAAACTCACACAGACGCACTTGGACACAGACGCACTTGGACGCATTCACAGGCTACACACGCAAATCTCGGCACAATCCCTCCACAATCTAAAAACTTTTTTTCCCCCGGTGCTGTAACCATGGAAACAGAGGCCGTCAGGCTCGGCACCCCCCTTTTAGAGACTGTCGAGGTAACCACATGTTATCACGCCACGACAAGTCAAAAGCACTGACAGACTTCTCGCCGTGTGGGGAAACTCTCGTCTGTGAGGCTTCACGGGGGGTTTGGGCTCGGTTCACGCGCCAGGTTGAAACGTAGCATTTGACGTACGGAGAGTTGCGCAATAGAGGTCTGTTTTGCTCTCTGCTCGATCTCTGGGGCTGCTGACTAACAGAGAGGCTGCACGACCGCTCTATTTTTAATTCCCTGCGACCTTGCATGCAGTGTTTTCACTCGGGAGGCCCTTCTTTCTCTCCCTCTCTATCTCTCTCTCCCTATCTTCTTTTACCCTCTCTCTCCCCTCTCCCATGTCCCTCTTGCCCCCCTCTCTTTCTCTCACCCCCTCCCCTCCTCTCCCCTCTTTCCACCGCTGAGGTAATGTAAAATGTATGAGAGGTAGAGTGCTATATTAGCAGGCAGAGACCATTACAGTCTATCACAAGCTCACTCCTGAACCAGGCAGCCCATGTCCATCATATCCACCTCTCTCTATCACACATGAACACACACACACACTCATAAGTAAGTGCACGCAAACTACACACACACACACAGATGGTGGTGACAGAGCCGTGGGGGTTTTGCTGCAGCGGTCTGGTCTCCTTCCCTTTGCCACAGGGAGAGATCCACATCTGATCCCCACATCCGAATCTCAGCAGGGTTTCTTCTTCTTCTCTCTCTCTCTGTCTCTCTCTTTTTTTTTCTTTACTCCTTCGTTTCTCCCCTCAGCGGCGGAGGCCCGGTGATGAATGTGTCCTGTCTGCGGTTGTGGTTCAGCTGTTCCTGCTCTCATCAGCTCCTCGCATAATGAGAACGAGCGCTCAGACAGCCAAGGACCCGAGGTTTGAATAATGACTTCCTGTTTATAGTTCATAAACACTCAACGCCCAAAGACACACCTATCCAAACCCCCCAGAGAGGGAGAGAGAGAGAGAGAGAGAGAGCGAGAGAGAGAGAGAGGGACAGAGGAAGACACACAGGTTAGTAGTAGGGATAGAGCATTGATTGATTCCAGAGAGCAATCCATATCAGCATTCATATTTCATGTTTATTTATTACAGAGGTTGTCGAACAAATTTAACGTCTATGAGCAATAATCAGCCTGACTGACAGATTGCCTCAGTTGTCAAACAAGCATGAAATTAGCAGACACATCCTGAGACTATGTGTGTGTATGTGTGTATGTGTGCGTGTGTGTGATAGAGAGAGAAAGAGAGAATGTGTAAGAGAGAGAGAGAGACAGACTGAGATAGAGATAGAGAGGGAAACAGACAGACAGATAAGCAAGTGCAGGTGAAGCCGCCGCAGGCAGGTAGTGCAAGAAACTTTTAGAAAAATTCCAATTGAGCGCACTCAACCTCCAGTTTTCCCTTTCAGCCCCGCTCTGTCCTCGACCGTATTCTATAATTCATTTCATCCTGACCGGAGAGAGAGAGAGAGAGAGAGAGAGAGAGGGAGAGGCAGACGGTAAAAAAAACACACAGCTTCTGATTTCGACTCTGAGATGTGCTCGAACTCATCGACAAACCTCTCTATCTCCCCCATGCTCTCCATCTCTCCATCATCCCCCTCTTCTCTCCACTACACTGCTCCCGTACTCCATCTCCACTCGCCTCCCTTCTCCTCCTCCTCCTCCTCCTCCTCCTCTTCCTCCTCCTCTCAGCCCAGCTCTGCTTTCCTTGGTGTATTCTTATCACAGAGAGCCACCAACTCCTCCCCAGAGGCCGAGCCTTACAGTCTGGATATGAACGCATTCCCAAAACCTGGCCTGCGAGTGGTTGATGGGATTAAACAGCGCCCTAAATAGCTGCGTCCGATGTACTCTTATTCGCTGTAACCATGGAAACACTGCATATCCCTCCTCTTCCTCAGAGAAACAGCCTGGAGCACTGGCATGCGTGAGGGAGAGAGAGAGAGAGAGAGAGAGAGAGAAAGAAAGAAAAAGAAAGAAAGAAATTAATGTGTAAGCAATTTCCTTGTGTAACCTGAAACCTGCAGGTCCCATTGACCTCTTATCAGTCTCCAGCACCATGCATCTCTCTGAGGAGCGACCTGCTCCCTGTGGTTCAGACCCATTATGAACCAGTACACCAGGAAATTAACTTTTTCTATCAGCGGCTCCTTTTGTCCACAATGAACTCATTTTTAGGCGGCGCTTTTAGGCAGCGTTTCCAGGGCAACTATATGAAAAAACATAATTCCACGGTGTATCAAAAAAAAAAGAAAGACAAACACTCATGAAAGAATTGTGACTCTGCTGTTATAAATAAACAGAGCGAGTTCAGAGACTGGCAGCCCTGATTTCCATATTCTGGTCTTGATTTTTCAGGGGAGCAGTGCTCCGGGGGGGGGGGGGGTTAGCTCAACTTCTGCCTGCTGAATTAGCTCAGTAACTCAGTAACTTTTTGAGCTGTGCTGCGGTTTGTGCTGAAAGTTCAACAAGTACAGATTCTGTTCAGTTCCACGGTGCATTTGTGGCAATGACATGTAGACCTAATGAATTATTAATTTGTCTGAATGTGATCTCTGCTCTCTGGCTCCCTAGTTGATGGAGAATGAAAACGTTACCTTACTTGGCTTGCTAGTTGATGTTAGCAACTGAACTGTTAGCGTAGCAAAAATAGGCCTAGCTTATAGCATATTACATAGGTTACATAGAAGCATTGTGTATACAACGGTGTCCTTTATTATAACATGCTACAGTATGAATGAATGAATGAATGAATGAACGAATGAATGAATTAAATTTAAAATGAATGAATGAATGAACGAATGAATGTGTGAATGAATGAACGTATATTTTTGTGTCTTGTCTAATGACCCATCCCTTACCTTACGCAATTATAAGACACCAAAAACAAAGAAACATATTCTTTTCACAATGACTTCCTCTTCCATTATTTTACATTCATAACGGGCAAAAGAAAGAAAAAGAAGTCAAGTAGGTTTCCTTTGAGTGCTTCTTCCATGCTTTCGATAAATATTCTGCAAATGCAAATAGCTATATACTGTATATGTATATCACTATACATCACTATACGGCAACCGTCCATGCAGACTTATAGTGGAAGAACCCAGAAGTAAGTTTTCCTGTCATGTGATGTCATCAAAATTCATTTGCATATGAAGAAGATTAGGGGAGACCAGCTAAGGTGTGAAGATTTATAATTAAAGTAATATTTTCACCATAAAAATAATTTATAATAATAATTTCACTTTGTTTTATGAATTATGTGTGTCTCAATAAAAAAACATAGTGTTCCAGTACCTTGGCTGAATTTGTTTCTTGAAGACCTTGGTTCTGTGTTAAAAAGACAAAAGTAACTATATTGAGTTGCACTGGCGTTTATTCTTCTTTGTGCTTGGAATTGCTCTTTACTCCTTTAAGTGCTGAACTCAGTTAAATTTGCTTTGGTCTGCCAAGTTGGCTAGGCTAGGTGCCTTGTGTGTAGATAAGCTCTTAAAAACAGTCAGTCAGTCTGTCCACACTAACTGTCTTTTATTTAACTGTCTGAAACCTCCTTCACACATCTAGTAAGTATGGGACTCTGCCTTCTTGTTAATGTCCTTTAAAGACCACAGGACTGTCAGGGCACTATGGCTGTGTGACCCTTGCTGTCCGTACTATCAGCTGCTTTTAATGTTGATGTTATAGGGATTGAAGCTTATTCTAATGCTGCACTCATTGTAAGTCACTTTAGATGAAAGTTAAGTGCCTGAAATGAAAAGTGTAATAAAAATGGGGATTTTTATGCCAACCTGATCTCAATTTTCAATTTCAGGGGAACTTCATGGACTTTAAAGCTGCAGTTGGGAAGTTTCCAAGAAAGTTTTGCCTCGGCAGCATATTTGTTTGGGCCTAACAAATTTTTTGCCTCTGACGTTGCAACTCATTCCCAAATCATATTTTGAGGTGAGATATCTTTTTAAATCACCCTTCTCATCTCATCTGCACAATCTGTTAATTCTCTCTATGTTTATGACTTAATATGAGTAAATGAAAATCCTCTAAACTCTAGAATCTTCTGGTTTAAAGAGGTGTGAAAATGAATATGTGTAGTCCATGCTAGACATAGTTTTAAGATGGCTTACTTATACATGTAATCATAACAACCAAGCAACATATAAGCTTTAGAAACATATTTAACTTCATCCCATTTCCTAATTTCATGGTATTGTTTAGCAAAGAGTCTGCCAATGTAAAGTGACCCAAAATATTCAGTTTTGTGTAAATCTGACTAGTACCATTTGAGAAACTTTCCCCCCTGGTTGTGAACAGAATCAAACTATTTTAGAAAGCCCATCTACGTTCTCTGATTGGTTGAAAGAATGCATAGTTAATGAGGTGCCCCACACTCTGTCACACAGTAGCTGGCTGCTTGCCAAAGGAGCCAAAATCTCCATGCTTCCATTGTCAGTGGGTGTTCCAGCACTAGATATTTGTTGCCATAGATAAAAAATAGTATGGTATGCAGTTGCTGGCACATTAGAGAGAAAGATTAGGCTCTCACCCTGTCCTACCAGCTTTGTACCATCAAAAATGGCAAGAAATTACACTCCTTCTGCTTTTCCTGATTGAATTAAAATCATTGAACTAAAAACATTTAAGCTGGTTTCATTTCCAATCTAGATGCCAAGTTTTGAAAGTGCCACAGCAGAGAAAAGCACTGCTCTTTAATGACGGGCTTTTCCCAGAGGAACTTCATTTAGTTAACATGAAATCATGAAAACACAAACAGTTTTCTTGGATGATGCACATCTGATGAGGACAAATCTGCTCTCTGTGGTATTGTGTTAGCTGCAGGGACAGGCCCATTACCGAACATTACAGGACAGTGCAGAGTAGGAAATTAACTTACTTACATCAATGGCTTTATTTACCTCCCATAACCAATTTGCTAGGGATGACTTTTCGGCATTTCCAGTGATGTCACTGAAACCCTTAGTCCTGAGTGTGAGAACCATGATAGTTTATCACAGAATACAGAATATATCAGTTTATATACAGCAGTGGTGTCCAACAATATGTGGTATGGAGGGTCGAGAGTCTGCAGGTTTTCCTTCCAACCAAACACCAAACACGACACCAGGCCACTTCATTGATTAGTATGCCGCCCCACGAAGCTAAAAGGCAGCAACTACATAAGAGCAAGACAGAGTGAAACTGAGAAAAATTATTTAATTGTCTTCATCGTCATTATCTCCTGCCATGACAAAAGTATTCTTGGTACAGAAGTGGATAATAGCCTATATACTGTATTTTTTGGTAGCACCTACAGGTCTAATTTTTGTTCAAATTAAAGCTAAATGTGAGTTATGACATATAACCTTTGAAACACACACAAAAAAAATAGTTACTACTGTTTATCTATGTAGGGCAGTACGGGTTCAAGAGCAGCTAATCAGTAAAATCCCCTAGTGTAGTGATTGATTGGAAGGAAAACCTGCAGAGTCTTGACCCTCCATGGCGCACGATTGCCTGGATAAGCAACACATGAACAAAAACTGACAACCTTTGTGCCACAGTCTGTTCTTGATAGTTCTGGCCTCCTTATATGTTCCCATAACCCAAATTTCAGGTGAATTTCACTGTGAGGGCTGTTTTTTTTGTGTTTTTTTTTTAGCTCCGTGCTCCTCTATGTTTCCCATCCTGGTGTCGACCACCG
>NW_027279770.1:40000-47500 GCF_046629955.1 Centroberyx affinis
TTGTGTAAGGTGTGAAACAGGCTTTTCAGAGCAGCAGCAGCAGCATTGCGGAGGCAGGCTGCATCACCCAAAAAGGTAAATTACAACCATTGACTGAGACACCAGACAGGGACATGAGGGTAGGAGGGGGGTGGGGTGGGGTGGGGGGGGTTCATCAGCGTCCCATTCATCATATTCATAGAGCAGGATATCAGGTTTCAACTACCCTTCAGTAGGAGAAGATGATTACATCCTCTCAAATGCCATCAGCGCACATTCAGCCTCGTGAATGTGGCTCTTTTTGAATTCATTCATTGAGTTGTGAATTTCTGAAATTGCAGTTGAACTCAGTTTATCACTTATATCACTTAAAACCCAATTCACATGAGCCCATTTGGGTAAAGGGCAAAAGGCAGAGAGAGTGCAAGTTATGCAGGGAAGGAGTAGAGTAACTCCTAAGCAAGTTCAGTGAGTTGATTCGAACAATTCAGGAGGTGGATTCTGCTCAAAACACATATTTTCTTATAAAGGTTTGTATATCCTCACTTACATCTACACCCCTAGTGAGAGTAGTTAGGACACCACCACCACCCACAAGACCAAATACAGACCTCCTCCTGCTCCCACCAAACAAGGGGAACTGCATCACTGATGATCTGAGAAAGAGCAGCAAGCTGCTGGCTGTCAGAGCCAAAACTACCAGCTTTAAAAAAAACTCTTCCCTGCTGCACGGTAGTCAGACTTTTGTACCAGATTTTTAAACTGGTCAGGAAAACGGATGGATGGATTCAAGTGTGCAATGTCGTGTTTGTGATCTGATATGATGTGCACTTATATATTGATTTATCATGTCTTCTTAAAAAGTATTTCATCTCATCTATTATGGTTTTAAATGACAGATAAAGTGATATTGTGAATTTCTGCTCAAATTCAGCATGTACTGCAACCAAGAATAAGTTGAGTGCAGAAGTGTTTATACTCAGTGTGGTTGTGCTAGATCCTCTATTATGTGGCCCGATTACTTCAGGCTGATGAGTGTACTCCATAACCCCAGGGAAATAAGTGACACACTCCATATGCCTGTGCATGGTCAGGATAATTTAGGGTGATAGGTGTGAAAGGCCTGAAATGCAGCAGCGGCTGTGCGCTGTAGCACCTGCATGGCCACATCTCTCTGCTGCAGAGGGCTATTACTACCCTTGTAAAACGTTAGTCATCCATGGAGCAGGACCTTGAAGAGAAAAGTTAGAAGGAGAGACGGGGGCGAGATGAGCAAGGTGGAGGGAAGGGAGAAGGTACCTGTCTGCTACAGCCAATTTGCAAGAAATGCATTTGCTGTTAGCATTGCACAGTTATCAGTTTTTACAATTTTACAGTCTGTTGACAGTCAGCCAAGTGCGTAAAAGCTGATGTGGCTAACATGGCAGACTGACAAATATCAAAATAGACATTGTGTTTTGGCTTACCGACAGTGTAGCAATATGTGAGTTGGTTGGGAATTTATGAGTGTGTTCCCCATTAGCATATCTCCATCTATAGGGTGAGGGAGGGGAAGGGAGAAAGAAGAAGAGGGGAAGAGAGAGAGAGAGAAAAAGGCTAATGAGGCAGGGAGTGATAGCTTATGTAACCGTCATTGCCAACAATCTCTAACCCCCCGTGAAGGTCGTGTTAACCAAGGAGAGAAAAGAGCGATAATGGCATCACTCATCTACCATTATGATCCTGTGTGGATCTGTTAATATGGACTTAATGTGACAGAGAAATAACAATTAAACTCATGATAGCTCAGACAGGAGAAGCTTATATTCCCTGGCAAACGTGCGACGCAGTGGGACGATGTGAGTCACTGGTATTAATATCACGGATATTAAAGATATATGAGATATCACGCAGCATCCCAGAGAGAGAGAGGCAGAGAGGGACAGTGAGAGAAGAAAGAAAGAGAGAGAGGTTTTGCTGGAGTGTGTGTGTGTGTAAAACATGTGATTCTCAATTGTCCTCTCTCCTCCCACACAGGTGTCTTGTCTTCTCTGAAGTGTTACGATGGAGTCCACTCACCTCCTGAGTGGCTCTAAGAAGAGAGTAAAGATCCACCCTCACACCGTCACAGCCAAATACGCCACACACACCCCCTACTCCCCGCAGCCCGGCATACACACACACTTCCCCCAGCCCGGCGACGACGGCTACGATGACGCTCCTTCCTTTGAGGACTTCGGCTCCTTCCTGGAGGAGACTTCGGACAAGAAACAGCTGACGGACAGCAGGAGGTGGCCTCGGACTCTGTTTGGCTCCAGGGACAAAGAAAGAGACACACCCCTCAAACCCCAGGCCGCGGGTGGGGGGGGAGACGGGGGCGAGGGGGGAGCCGGAGCAGCGAAGGGGTCTGGGAAAGGGGTAGGGGAACAGCTGGCCAGTTTCGGGGAGGCGTCTGTGTCGGCGTCTCGGCTGACCTGGGTGGGGCTGCTGGGCGCGGCGCTGGCTCACGGCTGTCTGATCGTTCTGACCCGCCTGGCCTCTGAACGCTTCAGCCTGGGCCCCCTGTTCCTGCTCTTGGTCCGGTCCATCGTCCAGCTCCTGTCCGTGGCCGTTCCGCTGCAGAGGGGGGAGAACCCCTTCGGGCCGGAGGGCTACCGTCTGCGTCTGCTGTGTTACGGCATCGCCTACTCCCTCTCCCTCTGCTGCGCCTACTCCTCCTTAACCTTCGTCTCCCCTGGAGACGCCACGACGACCTGGCGCCTGGCAACGACGGCGCTGTCGGCTATTCTGGCCTTCCTGCTGCTGGAGGAGAGGCTGGGGTTGGCAGACGGCATCACCATAGCGGCGGGGCTGTGCGGCTTGGGGCTGGTGTTACTTCCCGCGGCGGACGTGGCCGAGTCAGATTCCCCGACCGACCCGGTCGTGTTCTGGAGGAGCGCGTTCGGCTGGTCTCTGTCGGCGCTGGCCGGGCTGTGGATGGCCCTGGCGCTGGTCGGCTATCGTTCCCTGAAGGAGCGGGTGGGAGTGGGTACGGCTCTGTTCACGGTTAGCTGGACGGGGTGCCTGCTGGCCCCGGCCTCCCTGGCCCTGCTGCAGGAGGGCTGGTCCTGGCCCTCGGGAGCCCCGGCCTGGGGCCTGGTGCTGGGGCTGGCCGCCTGCTCGGTGGCGGCGTTCCTGGGGATGACCCACGCGCTCACCCGCCTCCACCCGGCCCTGGTCTCCGCCTCTCAGAGCCTGGAGGTACCGGTTGCCATGCTGCTGCAGCTGGCCGTGCTGCCGGCGGTTCCCGCCGCCCCCGAGGTCGTCGGGAACACGATGGTGGTGCTGAGCGTCGGTTGGCTGGTGGCGATGAAGCTCCTCCCCTCTCGTGGCGGTGGGCGGCGCCAGAGAGAGGAGTATGAGGAGATTCTGGACTCGCCCATCAAATAGACACCTCCTCTCTCTCTCTCTCTCTCTCTCTCTCTCTCTCTCTCTCTCTCTCTCTTCACACACACTCTCTCTCTCTCTCTCTCACAGCTCCTCTAACCCCTCCCATGAGATTGATCGATGTGTGTCAGTGTACATAAGAGACTGCTGAATGTCTACAGGAGAGTTATCTATTTTGTATTGTCCTCTTTGCTTTTGGGAAAGTGCCAATATTGTCTTGTCTGTTATGGTGACTATGTGATGTGACATTAAAATCTCTATGGTGAACACAATGCTCTCTCTGTCTGAAGCCACATGTGTTTGTGCGTTTATACTAGCTGCTTTTCACACGGGTGTAATGTCACTGACTTTTACCAGCCAGCTGAGGGTCGGCCAAAGATTGATGCCATCTATCTGGCTGTTGGCTGCTGGCTGCTGGCGAGAGCGAGAGAGAGAAGGAGGATAGCGAGAGACATATACAATAAGAGGAAGATAAATGGAGGGAGCGAGACAAAAGATGATAGGATCGGCACAGAGATAAGAGAAGCAGGGGAGGAAGGAGAATAACGGCGGATGACGAAAGAGTAATGAAAGAGAAGGAGGCTGAGTGGAACGACAGAGAGAGAAAGGAAGCCAGCGGAGGACAGAAAGCGAGGCTGATGGTGGCTGGCTCTCGCAGTGCGTCTGGCCAGCTGGCTGATAAAAGCTCTGCTCTAAGTGTGGGAACAGTCATTACGTCTAATATGTAGCTGTCAAACAAACAAGCACTGTCACTCTCCTCTGCCATCTCTCTTCCCCTCTACTTTTCCCACCATCATTAGCCTCTTCCTTCACTTCCTCCCCTTATCCTTCTTTTAATCTTCTATTTCTTTGTCTCTTTCTCTCTCTCTGTCTTGCAAGTAAAAAATATCTAGGCATTAAAAATGAATGAAACACCAACATGAGACGACATGACAGCGCTTCCATTTTCTATGTGCTGGTATCCACTCACACAGTGTACAGATGGACACTTCGGTCAAAACAAGTGTCCCTGCATGGTATGTGTGTGTGTGTGTGTGCCAAGTTGGCTACTGTGAGACAAGTGTCCCGGGAGATCTGGACATGAGAGATAACTTTATCTGTTTTTTTCTTCTGCTTGATGCTCTTGTGTACATTGTTACTTGTGACATTTAAGAAATAGGTTGAGTTATAAAAAAAGAAAGAAACTTCAGTTCTAGCTGCAGTCCACCCAGCTGTAGATTTATATGGAAAGGTGCACACACACACACACACACACACACACACACACACACACAGTCACAAGCATACATTCACGCCATGGTCATAAACCTTTCATTAGTGAAAATGTTGGTGTGATGTCAGTGGGCTGGCCTAATTAAACTCACATTACAGTACACATGCTCTTTGTCTCTCTCTTTTGCGTTCTCCTCATATTACTCTCTCTCTATCTGTACCTATCTATCTATCATTCTCTATATATATCTTTCTCTCTGCTTGTTTTGTGCTCTCTTTTGCCCTCTTTCCTCTCTGGCTGCAGTAAAACTCCACCAAACAAATAGCATAAACACATTAAAAATGAATGAAGAGGTGATTTGGGAAAACAGCACAATTCTTCAACTTTCCAAACAATGTTGAAACCCCCATTACAATGAAACCGATGGAAAGTACCTCCAATCAACACCAGGCAGCCACCCTGTGTGGCTTGTAACAATGTGTGTGTGTATGCGTGTGTATGTGTGTGTGTGTATGTATGTGTGGCTGCAGGAGGGACAGGCTGCAGTGTAATAGGTCTGGCAGGGTTTCATAAATCATAAACACTTAGAGCTTCATAAGTCAAAGCCTGTTTGCATAAATAGAGTCTTAAAGCAGCTAACGAGAGGGAGCGGCCGGCCAAAGCCTCTGACACACTTTCTTGCGCTTGACCACAACTACACACACATTGAAGTGGTGGTGTGAATTCAGGCACGTGCAGGACAGGATACAGCACATGTATACATACATGACCCACACACATGAAAGTATAGGCATGCACACTTACATGCATATATGCACGGCACACACACACACACACACACACACACACACACACACACATACATATGTAGAGCTGTGATAATGTGTTGATTACTGTGTGGGAGGAGGGAGGAAACCTTTCCATGAGACTAATTAGGTTGTTGTAATTCGTTTTTATTCATAGGGAAAAACCCACAACATTTATGGTACATTTGTATTCATTGCCACCAGACAAAAATAGACTCACATATAAAACAGGCCCTTTAACCTTCAGAAACAACAACAAAAAACTAATATGTGCAAAATGATTATCATTTGAGAGTTAAAAAATGAGGGATGACCATCTAGGCACCCATCCCTCTTTTTTCTCCTCCCCCCTCTGTTTCTGTTCTGTCCTCCTTCGATCATTCCACCTGCTCCATCAGTCTGCTCAGCTGCACATTAACTTTCTGCAGCTCCGTTGCTATGGCAACCAGGGCCCTCTCCATTTTGGCCACGTCCAGCGGTGACGTCACTTCCTGCTCCTTCAGGCCGGGCAACGGCTTCGCCCCCAAGCCGAGTCCCGCCCCTAAACCTCCAGGCCTCGGCGTTATTGGTCCCGTCCCGCTGTGCCCCGCTCCCACTGGCCGGACGCCTCCTGACGCCTCTGCTCTGTGCACGCTCCCTTCCTCCAGACGCTTCAGCCTGGCGTTCTGTTCATGACTGCCATGCAGGAGCTGCTGTAAGGTCGAGTTGAACCTCCTCTCCCTCTCCGCTCCCTCCTGCCTGAGCTCCTCCAGGCCTCGCTGCAGCCTGAGGCTCGCCTGCTCCGTCTGCCCGCGGCACGCTGACTCCAGGCTGGGCAGACACTGCTGACAGGTCCCCCTGGCCAGCCTCTCCACCTGGGTCCTGACGGAGGCCAGTCCTCCGCAGCACTGCTCCAGGGACTCCAGCAGCATGTTCTGCCTCATGTGGGAGTCCTCCAGAGCGATGAAAAGCTTGTCCCAGCGGGAGAAATCTGCAGCCAGGCATGGGGTGGCTGGAGACCCGCCTGTGGACAACAAGCAGAGGGATGAATCATGTGCATAATATTTTTGCCTTTATTAGGTAGTTCAAAGTAGAGAGAGACAGGAAAAAATTGGGAGAGAGAAGGGGGATGACATGCGACAAAATCTCTGGGCCGAATTTGAACCCAGGCGTCTATATGGTACACACCTTGCTAAGCCCGCGGGACACCCAAACACAAGCAAATCTAATCAATATGAACCACATTCTGTCGATGAATCTTTAATCAGACACATAAAAATGTATTTTACTGTCTTAATATAATCAGACAACAAAGTCTTCTTCACAACAAAGGCCTGGCATCTGGTACGAACGAGCCTGAGACAAGGAACGAAACAGAGACAAAAGGACAAACAAAAAAGAAACTCACCCTCCTGCTGGTCCTGAGAGATCTCATTGTCATAGCTGTCTGTGTAGTTCACTTCATACTCAACTCCGTTCACGCACAAGGATGCGCCCACGTAGCAGAGCGCACACAGCACACGCCAGACCCCGAACACACACATGATGAAATTCGCAAAGCGCGTTGGTCCTGTAAATGCGTTGGTCTAATTGTACAAGTGTGTTTGAAAAAGTGACCCGTAGTGTGAGATCTCTTTGCAAATTAAATGTTCCTGTTTTATCCCTCTACTCTACATAATCATAAAGTGCTCTCTCTCTCTCTTTCCCTCTGCCTCTCCCTCCTCTTCTTCACCCCCTTCACTACGTAAAGCTCCCCACACTGAGCCAACTGTTGTTGCTGCTGACTTATAAACTCGGCACTTGGGAAGAAAGGGAGGGCAGAAGGCAGGGAGGGGTGGGACAGAGGTGGGGGGTGAGTAATGCTTCGGTGGAGGTGGTACGTCAAAGTCAACCTGCCTGGGAGAGCGGGGCCTTATGGGAGTGGGGGGAGAGGGTAAAGCAGGGGTACGGGGTAAGGTGGGGTGAACAGGAAGGGATGGCAGGATGGCAGGAAGGGTTAATAGCCTGGTAGGAGGGAGAGAAAGAGAAGAGGGGTGATAGAGGGAGAAAGGGAAACCCACTGAGCAGAACAATAAACTATGGTCTGTGGTCCCTCATTTATTTCAGTAACAAAATACA